>NW_027663997.1:0-2000 GCF_964034855.1 Anser brachyrhynchus
TGTTAATTGGGGAGGGCTGGGTTAATTGGGGGGGGGTCTCATTAATTGGGGCGGGGGTCTCATAAATTAGGGGGGTGTCCCAGATCCTTTTTGGGGTCATCTCCCCCAAAATCACACTCCTTGCTCCAGCCAATCAGAAGTCTTTATTTGTTATGGGGGGGAGGGGTCAACCCCCCCCCCCCCCCGCTTCCCAGTCCCCTCCCAGTCCAAACCAGTTCCCCCCAGTTTGGGATCTCCCACCCCATTTTGGGGCAAAATCCACCGATTTCGGGCGCGGCCGCCCTCACCCTCCCCCAATTTGGGGTCCCCTTGGCGGCTCCCTCCCCCAATTTGGGGGGGGGGGCCTAAAAATCCCCCCCCTCCCCCTAATTAATTCCTTAATGAGGTGGGGAGGGGGGAGGAGCTTGTGAGGGGGCGGGGCTACACGGCAGCCCCGCCCCCCGGGGCTTCCTTAAAGGGGCAGTGCCCCTAATTTGGGGGGGGGTTAAAAGGGGGGGTGCCCCCATTTTTTGGGTCCCCCCCCCAAAAAATGAACCAATGTGGTTCGGGGAATTCATTTCATGGAAATGGGGGGGGTGGGGGAGAAGGGGCGGAGCCTTCTCTGGTAGGCTCCTCCCCCTTTGCCCCACCCCCCAAAAATGGGCGATTTCACGGAAATCGAGAAAAACGAAGGTGGGCGGCGGGGGGAGGGGGCCGTTTTGGGGTGCCCCCCCCCCGCATGATGTCACATCCGAGCTGCCCCGCCCTCTGATGACGTCATCTAGGAGGTGGGGGAGGGGCGGCGTGCCCCCCGGCGGCTCTTCAGGAGGAGGCGAAGCTGGGGGGGGGGGAGAAAAGAGGGGGGGGTCACAACCCCAAAATCTTGGGGATTGACCCCAAAATCTTGGAGGGGGGTAGGGGAGGCCCCAAAGTTTGGGGCTGCCCCAGGATCTTGGTGTTTGGCCCCAAAATCCTTGGGGGGAGCCCCGAAATTGCAGGAGGAGGGGGGGCGTGTTGCTTTAGGGGGAGGGCCCCCAAAATTTGGGGTGAGAAAGCAGGAATTTGGGGTCAGGCCAGGAATTTGGGGTCAGGCCCGGCTTCGGAGCACCGCGGGGGGGGTTTTGGGGTGAAAAGGCAGGATTGGGGGTACGGGGTGGTTTGGGGGGGGCACAGCAGAGGGGTTTTGGGGGGTGGTGGCTGGATTTGGGGACAAAGTTACAGGAATTGGGGATTTTGGGGTCATTTGGGGGTGGTGGTGGTGCAATTTTGGGGCAAAGCAGCAGGATTTGGGGCAAAGCAACCGGATTTAGCAATTCTGGGCTCATTTGTGGGGTTTCAGTGGTGCCGTTTGGGTGCAAAGCAGCTGTATTTGGGGGTAAAGCAACAGGATTTGGGGCTTCTGGGGTCATTCAGGGGGGTTCAGCAGTGCAATTTTGGGGCAAAGCAGCTGGATTTGAGGATTCTGGGGTCATTTATAGGATTTGGGGCACAGCAGCTGGATTTGGGCACTCTGGGGTCATTTACGGGTCTCAGCGGTGTGGTTTGGGTGTAAAGCAGTCGGATTTGGGGCAAAGAAGCAGGACTTGGGGACTCTGGAGTCAATTATGGGATTCAGCAGCCCAATTTTGGGGCAAAGCAGCTGGATTTGGGGATTCTGGGGTCATTTATAGGATTTGGGGCAAAGCAGCTGGATTTAGCAATTCTGGGGTCATTTATGGGATTTGGGTGCAAAGCAGCCAGATTTGGGGATGGTGGGGTCATTCAGGGGGGTTCAGCAGTGCAATTTTGGGGCACAACAGTTGGATTTGGGATTCTGGGGTCATTTACGGGGTTTAGGTGCAAATCAGCCAGATTTGGGGATTCTGGGGTCAATTATGGGGTTCAGTGCTCAATTTTGGGGCAAATCAGATAGATTTGGGGCACAGCACCAGGATTTAGGGATTCTGGGGTCATTTATGGGGTTCAGTGATGCAATTTTGGGGAAAAGCTGCAGGATTTGGGGTGCAGCAACAGGATTTAGC
>NW_027663996.1:0-2000 GCF_964034855.1 Anser brachyrhynchus
TAATAAAGCCCTGTTTACGGCAATTATATCTGCTTACATAACATCCTGGAGGCTAAGTTCTTCCTTTTCCATAAGAATAAGTGATCAGACAATGGATTCTCTGAAGATTCCTAATCACAGAATAATAATTTTATTTTCAAGAACAGATGTGCTTGAAAGCATCAGTTGACACTGAACCCCAGTGCTTATTCCTGCTCCCTGAATACATCAGAGGCAACAATCAATGGTACCAAAAATTATTTTCAGTGAAAAAGAAGATGAGTGGAAAACAGATGAATGGAGAAATGAGGTTATTTGGTCAATGTCAGATCACAGGTCAGTTGTAAAACTGGGAATAGTCGTGTTTCACAGTTGCTAGCTAATATCCTAATCATTATTTAGCATGACCTCCTTACCATGAAAACTGTAAATTGGATAGTGCTTAGAAAGTCTCATCAAGTTGTTAAGACAGGATTTTTCCTCATAGGTTCTGCAGTGATTTGCTACATTTACATTTAAATGACTGAAGTGAGCCTGTTTACTTCCACCAGGTCCATTAAAGATGGATGAAGGTTTACTTTTAGGAAGCAGTTCCTGAAAGCGTTGCATTTTCCCTAGCTATCCCTTCCTTCTCTGAAGTTAAGCACTGACAGAAGTGAACTGAATCTCTCTGTCCCACATTGTCACTGGGTGCTTTTACATTTTTTTAACATCCCTTTGTTTATGGGCTAGTCACTGCTCAGGGAGCAGAAACCACGTTTAGAAATCTCAGTACCAGTACATCAGAAATGCCACTTGAGGAACAGATCAACACAGTTATCGCCATTATTCTTCTCTCCTCTAAGGACTGTTTCCAGGTCGTAGACACCTATTGTGGATGCTCTGGGAATAATGAAAACCATTAACAGATTGTTAATGTGACTTGGTAGCAGACCAAGCAGAGACTTATAAAACAATAAAGCTTTACAATCAATCTGATGTGTAACTAGGCTCTGATGGAAGCAGGTATAACATCAGTTAGGGCCAAGTTTTAACTCTTCTTAGCACCCCAGTGGTGCAGAGCTACTAGAAGCTGTCTGGATCAGATCCACAAATGTTTTGAGGCTCATAAACCCTGGGGAGGTTGTCAGATGACCTGAAGGCTGAAGCTGATGTGGCACCACTGAACTGAGTCAATAGGCATCCTCAGGAACTGGCAGAGTGTTTGCATCCCATCTGGTAGCAAAACTGACATAGGTTTTTAACCTTTTTACCTTTTTTTTTTTTTTCCCTATCCTCTGGCCAACGTTTGTGGCCATTTTTTTTTTATTATTATTTTTTTTGGGGGGAGGGAGGAGGAGTGGTGATGGTAAAATTCTTTAGTTCTTAAAGCTAACGTAATAAAAGAGAGTGATTAAGGGTTGCCATGCCACAACAGATCTGCAATTGTGTGCCCTGCAAATGGTCAGTAAGAGAAAGCAGAAAAATCAAATTACAATTTTGCTTCAGAAACCAGGTTTTCTTTACTCTAGTACTGATCTGTTCTGCTGCCCAGGCAAGTCACATTGACTCTCTGGACAGAGTTTCCTTGATTAACCCGTGTCTGATTTGACTGTATCGTAAACTCTAGGTGTTTCATAAGAAACTCTTTCCTTCTTTCTGTCCTTTCTTTCTGTCTCATTCCCTCCCCTCCCCTCCTCTTTCCCTTTCCCTTTCCCTTTCCCTTTCCCTTTCCCTTTCCCTTTCCCTTTCCCTTTCCCTTTCCCTTTCCCTTTCCCTTTCCGCCTTTCCTTTCCCTTTCCCTTTCCCTTTCCCTTTCCTTCCTTTCCTTCCCTTCCCTTCCCCTTCCCTTCCCTTCCCTTCCCTTCCCTTCCCTTCCTCCCTTCCCTTCCCTTCCTTCCCTTCCTTCCCTTCCCTTCCTCCTTCCCTCCCCTTCCCTTCCCTTCCCTTCCCTTCCCTTCCCTTCCCTTCCCTCCCTTCCCTTCCCTTCCCTTCCCTTCCTCCTTCCCTTCCCTTCCCTTCCCTTCCCTTCCCTTCCCTTC
>NW_027663995.1:0-27500 GCF_964034855.1 Anser brachyrhynchus
AGTTCTCTGCGTCTTCACTCTTTCCTAACAACCCTAAACATAACCCTAACCGCAACAAGAAGCTGAACCCGAGTTAGACCCGAAAAAACACGTACGGTGCCACTTTCTGCCATCAAAAAGTGCTCTCAGCGGAAGCCTTTGGGTACACCTGAACTCCCTGGGGGAGCCTTTACGCAACCCCACACTCAACAGGACTCTGCGTCTTCACTCTTTCCTAACAACCCTAAACATAACCCTAACCGCAACAAGAAGCTGAACCCGAGTTAGACCCGAAAAAACACGTACGGTGCCACTTTCTGCCATCAAAAAGTGCTCTCAGCGGAAGCCTTTGGGTACACCTGAACTCCCTGGGGGAGCCTTTACGCAACCCCGCACTCAACAGGACTCTGCGTCTTCACTCTTTCCTAACAACCCTAAACATAACCCTAACCGCAACAAGAAGCTGAACCCGAGTTAGACCCGAAAAAACACGTACGGTGCCACTTTCTGCCATCAAAAAGTGCTCTCAGCGGAAGCCTTTGGGTACACCTGAACTCCCTGGGGGAGCCTTTACGCAACCCCACACTCAACAGGACTCTGCGTCTTCACTCTTTCCTAACAACCCTAAACATAACCCTAACCGCAACAAGAAGCTGAACCCGAGTTAGACCCGAAAAAACACGTACGATGCCACTTTCTGCCATCAAAAAGTGCTCTCAGCGGAAGCCTTTGGGTACACCTGAACTCCCTGGGGGAGCCTTTACGCAACCGCACACTCAACAGGACTCTGCGTCTTCACTCTTTCCTAACAACCCTAAATATAACCCTAACCGCAACAAGAAGCTGAACCCGAGTTAGACCCGAAAAAACACGTACGGTGCCACTTTCTGCCATCAAAAAGTGCTCTCAGCGGAAGCCTTTGGGAACACCTGAACTCCCTGGGGGAGCCTTTACACAACCCCACACTCAACAGGACTCTACGTCTTCACTCTTTCCTAACAACCCTAAACATAAGCCTAACCGGAACAAGAAGCTCAACCCGAGTTAGACCCGAAAAAACACGTACGGTGCCACTTTCTGCCATCAAAAAGTGCTCTCAGCGGAAGCCTTTGGGTACACCTGAACTCCCTGGGGGAGCCTTTACGCAACCCCACACTCAACAGGACTCTGCGTCTTCACTCTTTCCTAACAACCCTAAACATAACCCTAACCGCAACAAGAAGCTGAACCCGAGTTAGACCCGAAAAAACACGTACGGTGCCACTTTCTGCCATCAAAAAGTGCTCTCAGCGGAAGCCTTTGGGTACACCTGAACTCCCTGGGGGAGCCTTTACGCAACCCCACACTCAACAGGACTCTGCGTCTTCACTCTTTCCTAACAACCCTAAACATAACCCTAACCGCAACAAGAAGCTGAACCCGAGTTAGACCCGAAAAAACACGTACGGTGCCACTTTCTGCCATCAAAAAGTGCTCTCAGCGGAAGCCTTTGGGTACACGTGAACTCCCTGGGGGAGCCTTTACGCAACCCCACACTCAACAGGACTCTGCGTCTTCACTCTTTCCTAACAACCCTAAACATAACCCTAACCGCAACAAGAAGCTGAACCCGAGTTAGACCCGAAAAAACACGTACGGTGCCACTTTCTGCCACCAAAAAGTGCTCTCAGCGGAAGCCTTTGGGTACACCTGAACTCCCTGGGGGAGCCTTTACGCAACCCCACACTCAACAGGACTCTGCGTCTTCACTCTTTCCTAACAACCCTAAACATAACCCTAACCGCAACAAGAAGCTGAACCCGAGTTAGACCCGAAAAAACACGTACGGTGCCACTTTCTGCCATCCAAAAGTGCTCTCAGCGGAAGCCTTTGGGTACACCTGAACTCCCTGGGGGAGCCTTTACGCAACCCCACACTCAACAGGACTCTGCGTCTTCACTCTTTCCTAACAACCCTAAACATAACCCTAACCGCAACAAGAAGCTCAACCCGAGTTAGACCCGAAAAAACACGTACGGTGCCACTTTCTGCCATCAAAAAGTGCTCTCAGCGGAAGCCTTTGGGAACACCTGAACTCCCTGGGGGAGCCTTTACGCAACCCCACACTCAACAGGACTCTGCGTCTTCACTCTTTCCTAACAACCCTAAACATAACCCTAACCGCAACAAGAAGCTGAACCCGAGTTAGACCCGAAAAAACACGTACAGTGCCACTTTCTGCCATCAAAAAGTGCTCTCAGCGGAAGCCTTTGGGTACACCTGAACTCCCTGGGGGAGCCTTTACGCAACCCCACACTCAACAGGACTCTGCGTCTTCACTCTTTCCTAACAACCCTAAACATAACCCTAACCGCAACAAGAAGCTGAACCCGAGTTAGACCCGAAAAAACACGTACGGTGCCACTTTCTGCCATCAAAAAGTGCTCTCAGCGGAAGCCTTTGGGTACACCTGAACTCCCTGGGGGAGCCTTTACGCAACCCCACACTCAACAGGACTCTGAGTCTTCACTCTTTCCTAACAACCCTAAACATAACCCTAACCGCAACAAGAAGCTGAACCCGAGTTAGACCCGAAAAAACACGTACGGTGCCACTTTCTGCCATCAAAAAGTGCTCTCAGCGGAAGCCTTTGGGTACACCTGAACTCCCTGGGGGAGCCTTTACGCAACCCCACACTCAACAGGACTCTGCGTCTTCACTCTTTCCTAACAACCCTAAACATAACCCTAACCGCAACAAGAAGCTGAACCCGAGTTAGACCCAAAAAAACACGTACGGTGCCACTTTCTGCCATCAAAAAGTGCTCTCAGCGGAAGCCTTTGGGTACACGTGAACTCCCTGGGGGAGCCTTTACGCAACCCCACACTCAACAGGACTCTGCGTCTTCACTCTTTCCTAACAACCCTAAACATAACCCTAACCGCAACAAGAAGCTGAACCCGAGTTAGACCCGAAAAAACACGTACGGTGCCACTTTCTGCCATCAAAAAGTGCTCTCAGCGGAAGCCTTTGGGTACACCTGAACTCCCTGGGGGAGCCTTTACGCAACCCCACACTCAACAGGACTCTGCGTCTTCACTCTTTCCTATCAACCCTAAACATAACCCTAACCGCAACAAGAAGCTGAACCCGAGTTAGACCCGAAAAAACACGTACGGTGCCACTTTCTGCCATCAAAAAGGGCTCTCAGCGGAAGCCTTTGGGTACACCTGAACTCCCTGGGGGAGCCTTTACGCAACCCCACACTCAACAGGACTCTGCGTCTTCACTCTTTCCTAACAACCCTAAACATAACCCTAACCGCAACAAGAAGCTGAACCCGAGTTAGACCCGAAAAAACACGTACGGTGCCACTTTCTGCCATCAAAAAGTGCTCTCAGCGGAAGCCTTTGGGTACACCTGAACTCCCTGGGGGAGCCTTTACGCAACCCCACACTCAACAGGACTCTGCGTCTTCGCTCTTTCCTAACAACCCTAAACATAACCCTAACCGCAACAAGAAGCTGAACCCGAGTTAGACCCGAAAAAACACGTACGGTGCCACTTTCTGCCATCAAAAAGTGCTCTCAGCGGAAGCCTTTGGGTACACGTGAACTCCCTGGGGGAGCCTTTACGCAACCCCACACTCAACAGGACTCTGCGTCTTCACTCTTTCCTAACAACCCTAAACATAACCCTAACCGCAACAAGAAGCTGAACCCGAGTTAGACCCGAAAAAACACGTACGGTGCCACTTTCTGCCATCCAAAAGTGCTCTCAGCGGAAGCCTTTGGGTACACCTGAACTCCCTGGGGGAGCCTTTACGCAACCCCACACTCAACAGGACTCTGCGTCTTCACTCTTTCCTAACAACCCTAAACATAACCCTAACCGCAACAAGAAGCTGAACCCGAGTTAGACCCGAAAAAACACGTACGGTGCCACTTTCTGCCATCAAAAAGTGCTCTCAGCGGAAGCCTTTGGGTACACCTGAACTCCCTGGGGGAGCCTTTACGCAACCTCACACTCAACAGGACTCTGCGTCTTCACTCTTTCCTAACAACCCTAAACATAACCCTAACCGCAACAAGAAGCTGAACCCGAGTTAGACCCGAAAAAACACGTACGGTGCCACTTTCTGCCATCAAAAAGTGCTCTCAGCGGAAGCCTTTGGGTACACCTGAACTCCCTGGGGGAGCCTTTACGCAACCCCACACTCAACAGGACTCTGCGTCTTCACTCTTTCCTAACAACCCTAAACATAACCCTAACCGCAACAAGAAGCTGAACCCGAGTTAGACCCGAAAAAACACGTACGGTGCCACTTTCTGCCATCAAAAAGTGCTCTCAGCGGAAGCCTTTGGGTACACCTGAACTCCCTGGGGGAGCCTTTACGCAACCCCACACTCAACAGGACTCTGCGTCTTCACTCTTTCCTAACAACCCTAAACATAACCCTAACAGGAACAAGAAGCTCAACCCGAGTTAGACCCGAAAAAACACGTACGGTGCATCTTTCTGCCATCAAAAAGTGCTCTCAGCGGAAGCCTTTGGGTACACCTGAACTCCCTGGGGGAGCCTTTACACAACCCCACACTCAACAGGACTCTGCGTCTTCACTCTTTCCTAACAACCCTAAACATAACCCTAACCGCAACAAGAAGCTGAACCCGAGTTAGACCCGAAAAAACACGTACGGTGCCACTTTCTGCCATCAAAAAGTGCTCTCAGCGGAAGCCTTTGGGTACACCTGAACTCCCTGGGGGAGCCTTTACGCAACCCCACACTCAACAGGACTCTGCGTCTTCACTCTTTCCTAACAACCCTAAACATAACCCTAACCGCAACAAGAAGCTGAACCCGAGTTAGACCCGAAAAAACACGTACGGTGCCACTTTCTGCCATCAAAAAGTGCTCTCAGCGGAAGCCTTTGGGTACACCTGAACTCCCTGGGGGAGCCTTTACGCAACCCCACACTCAACAGGACTCTGCGTCTTCACTCTTTCCTAACAACCCTAAACATAACCCTAACCGCAACAAGAAGCTCAACCCGAGTTAGACCCGAAAAAACACGTACGGTGCCACTTTCTGCCATCAAAAAGTGCTCTCAGCGGAAGCCTTTGGGTACACCTGAACTCCCTGGGGGAGCCTTTACGCAACCCCACACTCAACAGGACTCTGCGTCTTCACTCTTTCCTAACAACCCTAAACATAACCCTAACCGCAACAAGAAGCTGAACCCGAGTTAGACCCGAAAAAACACGTACGGTGCCACTTTCTGCCATCAAAAAGTGCTCTCAGCGGAAGCCTTTGGGTACACCTGAACTCCCTGGGGGAGCCTTTACGCAACCCCACACTCAACAGGACTCTGCGTCTTCACTCTTTCCTAACAACCCTAAACATAACCCTAACCGCAACAAGAAGCTGAACCCGAGTTAGACCCGAAAAAACACGTACGGTGCCACTTTCTGCCATCAAAAAGTGCTCTCAGCGGAAGCCTTTGGGTACACCTGAACTCCCTGGGGGAGCCTTTACGCAACCCCGCACTCAACAGGACTCTGCGTCTTCACTCTTTCCTAACAACCCTAAACATAACCCTAACCGCAACAAGAAGCTGAACCCGAGTTAGACCCGAAAAAACACGTACGGTGCCACTTTCTGCCATCAAAAAGTGCTCTCAGCGGAAGCCTTTGGGTACACCTGAACTCCCTGGGGGAGCCTTTACGCAACCCCACACTCAACAGGACTCTGCGTCTTCACTCTTTCCTAACAACCCTAAACATAACCCTAACCGCAACAAGAAGCTGAACCCGAGTTAGACCCGAAAAAACACGTACGGTGCCACTTTCTGCCATCAAAAAGTGCTCTCAGCGGAAGCCTTTGGGTACACCTGAACTCCCTGGGGGAGCCTTTACGCAACCCCACACTCAACAGGACTCTGCGTCTTCACTCTTTCCTAACAACCCTGAACATAACCCTAACCGCAACAAGAAGCTGAACCCGAGTTAGACCCGAAAAAACACGTACGGTGCCACTTTCTGCCATCAAAAAGTGCTCTCAGCGGAAGCCTTTGGGTACACCTGAACTCCCTGGGGGAGCCTTTACGCAACCCCACACTCAACAGGACTCTGCGTCTTCACTCTTTCCTAACAACCCTAAACATAACCCTAACCGCAACAAGAAGCTGAACCCGAGTTAGACCCGAAAAAACACGTACGGTGCCACTTTCTGCCATCAAAAAGTGCTCTCAGCGGAAGCCTTTGGGTACACCTGAACTCCCTGGGGGAGCCTTTACGCAACCCCACACTCAACAGGACTCTGCGTCTTCACTCTTTCCTAACAACCCTAAACATAACCCTAACCGCAACAAGAAGCTGAACCCGAGTTAGACCCGAAAAAACACGTACGGTGCAACTTTCTGCCATCAAAAAGTGCTCTCAGCGGAAGCCTTTGGGAACACCTGAACTCCCTGGGGGAGCCTTTACACAACCCCACACTCAACAGGACTCTGCGTCTTCACTCTTTCCTAACAACCCTAAACATAACCCTAACCGCAACAAGAAGCTGAACCCGAGTTAGACCCGAAAAAACACGTACGGTGCCACTTTCTGCCATCAAAAAGTGCTCTCAGCGGAAGCCTTTGGGTACACCTGAACTCCCTGGGGGAGCCTTTACGCAACCCCACACTCAACAGGACTCTGCGTCTTCACTCTTTCCTAACAACCCTAAACATAACCCTAACCGCAACAAGAAGCTGAACCCGAGTTAGACCCGAAAAAACACGTACGGTGCCACTTTCTGCCATCAAAAAGTGCTCTCAGCGGAAGCCTTTGGGTACACCTGAACTCCTGGGGGAGCCTTTACGCAACCCCACACTCAACAGGACTCTGCGTCTTCACTCTTTCCTAACAACCCTAAACATAACCCTAACCGCAACAAGAAGCTGAACCCGAGTTAGACCCGAAAAAACACGTACGGTGCCACTTTCTGCCATCCAAAAGTGCTCTCAGCGGAAGCCTTTGGGTACACCTGAACTCCCTGGGGAGCCTTTACGCAACCCCACACTCAACAGGACTCTGCGTCTTCACTCTTTCCTAACAACCCTAAACATAACCCTAACCGCAACAAGAAGCTGAACCCGAGTTAGACCCGAAAAAACACGTACGGTGCCACTTTCTGCCATCAAAAAGTGCTCTCAGCGGAAGCCTTTGGGTACACGTGAACTCCCTGGGGGAGCCTTTACGCAACCCCACACTCAACAGGACTCTGCGTCTTCACTCTTTCCTAACAACCCTAAACATAACCCTAACCGCAACAAGAAGCTGAACCCGAGTTAGACCCGAAAAAACACGTACGGTGCCACTTTCTGCCATCAAAAAGTGCTCTCAGCGGAAGCCTTTGGGTACACCTGAACTCCCTGGGGGAGCCTTTACGCAACCCCACACTCAACAGGACTCTGCGTCTTCGCTCTTTCCTAACAACCCTAAACATAACCCTAACCGCAACAAGAAGCTGAACCCGAGTTAGACCCGAAAAAACACGTACGGTGCCACTTTCTGCCATCAAAAAGTGCTCTCAGCGGAAGCCTTTGGGTACACCTGAACTCCCTGGGGGAGCCTTTACGCAACCCCACACTCAACAGGACTCTGCGTCTTCACTCTTTCCTAACAACCCTAAACATAACCCTAACCGCAACAAGAAGCTGAACCCGAGTTAGACCCGAAAAAACACGTACGGTGCCACTTTCTGCCATCAAAAAGTGCTCTCAGCGGAAGCCTTTGGGTACACCTGAACTCCCTGGGGGAGCCTTTACGCAACCCCACACTCAACAGGACTCTGCGTCTTCACTCTTTCCTAACAACCCTAAACATAACCCTAACCGCAACAAGAAGCTGAACCCGAGTTAGACCCGAAAAAACACGTACGGTGCCACTTTCTGCCATCAAAAAGTGCTCTCAGCGGAAGCCTTTGGGTACACCTGAACTCCCTGGGGGAGCCTTTACGCAACCCCACACTCAACAGGACTCTGCGTCTTCACTCTTTCCTAACAACCCTAAACATAACCCTAACCGCAACAAGAAGCTGAACCCGAGTTAGACCCGAAAAAACACGTACGGTGCCACTTTCTGCCATCAAAAAGTGCTCTCAGCGGAAGCCTTTGGGTACACCTGAACTCCCTGGGGGAGCCTTTACGCAACCCCACACTCAACAGGACTCTGCGTCTTCGCTCTTTCCTAACAACCCTAAACATAACCCTAACCGCAACAAGAAGCTGAACCCGAGTTAGACCC
The DNA here is from genome assembly GCF_964034855.1 of Anser brachyrhynchus. Lineage (NCBI taxonomy): Eukaryota > Metazoa > Chordata > Aves > Anseriformes > Anatidae > Anser > Anser brachyrhynchus. The sequence continues at coordinate 8,250 of NW_027663995.1, forward strand.
GAAAAAACACGTACGGTGCCACTTTCTGCCATCAAAAAGTGCTCTCAGCGGAAGCCTTTGGGTACACCTGAACTCCCTGGGGGAGCCTTTACGCAACCCCACACTCAACAGGACTCTGCGTCTTCACTCTTTCCTAACAACCCTAAACATAACCCTAACCGCAACAAGAAGCTGAACCCGAGTTAGACCCGAAAAAACACGTACGATGCCACTTTCTGCCATCAAAAAGTGCTCTCAGCGGAAGCCTTTGGGTACACCTGAACTCCCTGGGGGAGCCTTTACGCAACCGCACACTCAACAGTTCTCTGCGTCTTCACTCTTTCCTAACAACCCTAAACATAACCCTAACCGCAACAAGAAGCTGAACCCGAGTTAGACCCGAAAAAACACGTACGGTGCCACTTTCTGCCATCAAAAAGTGCTCTCAGCGGAAGCCTTTGGGTACACCTGAACTCCCTGGGGGAGCCTTTACGCAACCCCACACTCAACAGGACTCTGCGTCTTCACTCTTTCCTAACAACCCTAAACATAACCCTAACCGCAACAAGAAGCTGACCCGAGTTAGACCCGAAAAAACACGTACGGTGCCACTTTCTGCCATCAAAAAGTGCTCTCAGCGGAAGCCTTTGGGTACACCTGAACTCCCTGGGGGAGCCTTTACGCAACCCCGCACTCAACAGGACTCTGCGTCTTCACTCTTTCCTAACAACCCTAAACATAACCCTAACCGCAACAAGAAGCTGAACCCGAGTTAGACCCGAAAAAACACGTACGGTGCCACTTTCTGCCATCAAAAAGTGCTCTCAGCGGAAGCCTTTGGGTACACCTGAACTCCCTGGGGGAGCCTTTACGCAACCCCACACTCAACAGGACTCTGCGTCTTCACTCTTTCCTAACAACCCTAAACATAACCCTAACCGCAACAAGAAGCTGAACCCGAGTTAGACCCGAAAAACACGTACGATGCCACTTTCTGCCATCAAAAAGTGCTCTCAGCGGAAGCCTTTGGGTACACCTGAACTCCCTGGGGGAGCCTTTACGCAACCGCACACTCAACAGGACTCTGCGTCTTCACTCTTTCCTAACAACCCTAAATATAACCCTAACCGCAACAAGAAGCTGAACCCGAGTTAGACCCGAAAAAACACGTACGGTGCCACTTTCTGCCATCAAAAAGTGCTCTCAGCGGAAGCCTTTGGGAACACCTGAACTCCCTGGGGGAGCCTTTACACAACCCCACACTCAACAGGACTCTACGTCTTCACTCTTTCCTAACAACCCTAAACATAAGCCTAACCGGAACAAGAAGCTCAACCCGAGTTAGACCCGAAAAAACACGTACGGTGCCACTTTCTGCCATCAAAAAGTGCTCTCAGCGGAAGCCTTTGGGTACACCTGAACTCCCTGGGGGAGCCTTTACGCAACCCCACACTCAACAGGACTCTGCGTCTTCACTCTTTCCTAACAACCCTAAACATAACCCTAACCGCAACAAGAAGCTGAACCCGAGTTAGACCCGAAAAAACACGTACGGTGCCACTTTCTGCCATCAAAAAGTGCTCTCAGCGGAAGCCTTTGGGTACACCTGAACTCCCTGGGGGAGCCTTTACGCAACCCCACACTCAACAGGACTCTGCGTCTTCACTCTTTCCTAACAACCCTAAACATAACCCTAACCGCAACAAGAAGCTGAACCCGAGTTAGACCCGAAAAAACACGTACGGTGCCACTTTCTGCCATCAAAAAGTGCTCTCAGCGGAAGCCTTTGGGTACACGTGAACTCCCTGGGGGAGCCTTTACGCAACCCCACACTCAACAGGACTCTGCGTCTTCACTCTTTCCTAACAACCCTAAACATAACCCTAACCGCAACAAGAAGCTGAACCCGAGTTAGACCCGAAAAAACACGTACGGTGCCACTTTCTGCCACCAAAAAGTGCTCTCAGCGGAAGCCTTTGGGTACACCTGAACTCCCTGGGGGAGCCTTTACGCAACCCCACACTCAACAGGACTCTGCGTCTTCACTCTTTCCTAACAACCCTAAACATAACCCTAACCGCAACAAGAAGCTGAACCCGAGTTAGACCCGAAAAAACACGTACGGTGCCACTTTCTGCCATCCAAAAGTGCTCTCAGCGGAAGCCTTTGGGTACACCTGAACTCCCTGGGGGAGCCTTTACGCAACCCCACACTCAACAGGACTCTGCGTCTTCACTCTTTCCTAACAACCCTAAACATAACCCTAACCGCAACAAGAAGCTGAACCCGAGTTAGACCCGAAAAAACACGTACGGTGCCACTTTCTGCCATCAAAAAGTGCTCTCAGCGGAAGCCTTTGGGTACACCTGAACTCCCTGGGGGAGCCTTTACGCAACCCCACACTCAACAGGACTCTGCGTCTTCGCTCTTTCCTAACAACCCTAAACATAACCCTAACCGCAACAAGAAGCTGAACCCGAGTTAGACCCGAAAAAACACGTACGGTGCCACTTTCTGCCATCAAAAAGTGCTCTCAGCGGAAGCCTTTGGGTACACCTGAACTCCCTGGGGGAGCCTTTACGCAACCCCACACTCAACAGGACTCTGCGTCTTCACTCTTTCCTAACAACCCTAAACATAACCCTAACCGCAACAAGAAGCTGAACCCGAGTTAGACCCGAAAAAACACGTACGATGCCACTTTCTGCCATCAAAAAGTGCTCTCAGCGGAAGCCTTTGGGTACACCTGAACTCCCTGGGGGAGCCTTTACGCAACCGCACACTCAACAGTTCTCTGCGTCTTCACTCTTTCCTAACAACCCTAAACATAACCCTAACCGCAACAAGAAGCTGAACCCGAGTTAGACCCGAAAAAACACGTACGGTGCCACTTTCTGCCATCAAAAAGTGCTCTCAGCGGAAGCCTTTGGGTACACCTGAACTCCCTGGGGGAGCCTTTACGCAACCCCACACTCAACAGGACTCTGCGTCTTCACTCTTTCCTAACAACCCTAAACATAACCCTAACCGCAACAAGAAGCTGAACCCGAGTTAGACCCGAAAAAACACGTACGGTGCCACTTTCTGCCATCAAAAAGTGCTCTCAGCGGAAGCCTTTGGGTACACCTGAACTCCCTGGGGGAGCCTTTACGCAACCCCGCACTCAACAGGACTCTGCGTCTTCACTCTTTCCTAACAACCCTAAACATAACCCTAACCGCAACAAGAAGCTGAACCCGAGTTAGACCCGAAAAAACACGTACGGTGCCACTTTCTGCCATCAAAAAGTGCTCTCAGCGGAAGCCTTTGGGTACACCTGAACTCCCTGGGGGAGCCTTTACGCAACCCCACACTCAACAGGACTCTGCGTCTTCACTCTTTCCTAACAACCCTAAACATAACCCTAACCGCAACAAGAAGCTGAACCCGAGTTAGACCCGAAAAAACACGTACGATGCCACTTTCTGCCATCAAAAAGTGCTCTCAGCGGAAGCCTTTGGGTACACCTGAACTCCCTGGGGGAGCCTTTACGCAACCGCACACTCAACAGGACTCTGCGTCTTCACTCTTTCCTAACAACCCTAAATATAACCCTAACCGCAACAAGAAGCTGAACCCGAGTTAGACCCGAAAAAACACGTACGGTGCCACTTTCTGCCATCAAAAAGTGCTCTCAGCGGAAGCCTTTGGGAACACCTGAACTCCCTGGGGGAGCCTTTACACAACCCCACACTCAACAGGACTCTACGTCTTCACTCTTTCCTAACAACCCTAAACATAAGCCTAACCGGAACAAGAAGCTCAACCCGAGTTAGACCCGAAAAAACACGTACGGTGCCACTTTCTGCCATCAAAAAGTGCTCTCAGCGGAAGCCTTTGGGTACACCTGAACTCCCTGGGGGAGCCTTTACGCAACCCCACACTCAACAGGACTCTGCGTCTTCACTCTTTCCTAACAACCCTAAACATAACCCTAACCGCAACAAGAAGCTGAACCCGAGTTAGACCCGAAAAAACACGTACGGTGCCACTTTCTGCCATCAAAAAGTGCTCTCAGCGGAAGCCTTTGGGTACACCTGAACTCCCTGGGGGAGCCTTTACGCAACCCCACACTCAACAGGACTCTGCGTCTTCACTCTTTCCTAACAACCCTAAACATAACCCTAACCGCAACAAGAAGCTGAACCCGAGTTAGACCCGAAAAAACACGTACGGTGCCACTTTCTGCCATCAAAAAGTGCTCTCAGCGGAAGCCTTTGGGTACACGTGAACTCCCTGGGGGAGCCTTTACGCAACCCCACACTCAACAGGACTCTGCGTCTTCACTCTTTCCTAACAACCCTAAACATAACCCTAACCGCAACAAGAAGCTGAACCCGAGTTAGACCCGAAAAAACACGTACGGTGCCACTTTCTGCCACCAAAAAGTGCTCTCAGCGGAAGCCTTTGGGTACACCTGAACTCCCTGGGGGAGCCTTTACGCAACCCCACACTCAACAGGACTCTGCGTCTTCACTCTTTCCTAACAACCCTAAACATAACCCTAACCGCAACAAGAAGCTGAACCCGAGTTAGACCCGAAAAAACACGTACGGTGCCACTTTCTGCCATCCAAAAGTGCTCTCAGCGGAAGCCTTTGGGTACACCTGAACTCCCTGGGGGAGCCTTTACGCAACCCCACACTCAACAGGACTCTGCGTCTTCACTCTTTCCTAACAACCCTAAACATAACCCTAACCGCAACAAGAAGCTCAACCCGAGTTAGACCCGAAAAAACACGTACGGTGCCACTTTCTGCCATCAAAAAGTGCTCTCAGCGGAAGCCTTTGGGAACACCTGAACTCCCTGGGGGAGCCTTTACGCAACCCCACACTCAACAGGACTCTGCGTCTTCACTCTTTCCTAACAACCCTAAACATAACCCTAACCGCAACAAGAAGCTGAACCCGAGTTAGACCCGAAAAAACACGTACAGTGCCACTTTCTGCCATCAAAAAGTGCTCTCAGCGGAAGCCTTTGGGTACACCTGAACTCCCTGGGGGAGCCTTTACGCAACCCCACACTCAACAGGACTCTGCGTCTTCACTCTTTCCTAACAACCCTAAACATAACCCTAACCGCAACAAGAAGCTGAACCCGAGTTAGACCCGAAAAAACACGTACGGTGCCACTTTCTGCCATCAAAAAGTGCTCTCAGCGGAAGCCTTTGGGTACACCTGAACTCCCTGGGGGAGCCTTTACGCAACCCCACACTCAACAGGACTCTGAGTCTTCACTCTTTCCTAACAACCCTAAACATAACCCTAACCGCAACAAGAAGCTGAACCCGAGTTAGACCCGAAAAAACACGTACGGTGCCACTTTCTGCCATCAAAAAGTGCTCTCAGCGGAAGCCTTTGGGTACACCTGAACTCCCTGGGGGAGCCTTTACGCAACCCCACACTCAACAGGACTCTGCGTCTTCACTCTTTCCTAACAACCCTAAACATAACCCTAACCGCAACAAGAAGCTGAACCCGAGTTAGACCCAAAAAAACACGTACGGTGCCACTTTCTGCCATCAAAAAGTGCTCTCAGCGGAAGCCTTTGGGTACACGTGAACTCCCTGGGGGAGCCTTTACGCAACCCCACACTCAACAGGACTCTGCGTCTTCACTCTTTCCTAACAACCCTAAACATAACCCTAACCGCAACAAGAAGCTGAACCCGAGTTAGACCCGAAAAAACACGTACGGTGCCACTTTCTGCCATCAAAAAGTGCTCTCAGCGGAAGCCTTTGGGTACACCTGAACTCCCTGGGGGAGCCTTTACGCAACCCCACACTCAACAGGACTCTGCGTCTTCGCTCTTTCCTAACAACCCTAAACATAACCCTAACCGCAACAAGAAGCTGAACCCGAGTTAGACCCGAAAAAACACGTACGGTGCCACTTTCTGCCATCAAAAAGTGCTCTCAGCGGAAGCCTTTGGGTACACGTGAACTCCCTGGGGGAGCCTTTACGCAACCGCACACTCAACAGGACTCTGCGTCTTCACTCTTTCCTAACAACCCTAAACATAACCCTAACCGCAACAAGAAGCTGAACCCGAGTTAGACCCGAAAAAACACGTACGGTGCCACTTTCTGCCATCAAAAAGTGCTCTCAGCGGAAGCCTTTGGGTACACCTGAACTCCCTGGGGGAGCCTTTACGCAACCCCACACTCAACAGGACTCTGCGTCTTCACTCTTTCCTAACAACCCTAAACATAACCCTAACCGCAACAAGAAGCTGAACCCGAGTTAGACCCGAAAAAACACGTACGGTGCCACTTTCTGCCATCAAAAAGTGCTCTCAGCGGAAGCCTTTGGGTACACGTGAACTCCCTGGGGGAGCCTTTACGCAACCCCACACTCAACAGGACTCTGCGTCTTCACTCTTTCCTAACAACCCTAAACATAACCCTAACCGCAACAAGAAGCTGAACCCGAGTTAGACCCGAAAAAACACGTACGGTGCCACTTTCTGCCATCAAAAAGTGCTCTCAGCGGAAGCCTTTGGGTACACCTGAACTCCCTGGGGGAGCCTTTACGCAACCCCACACTCAACAGGACTCTGCGTCTTCACTCTTTCCTAACAACCCTAAACATAACCCTAACCGCAACAAGAAGCTGAACCCGAGTTAGACCCGAAAAAACACGTACGGTGCCACTTTCTGCCATCAAAAAGTGCTCTCAGCGGAAGCCTTTGGGTACACGTGAACTCCCTGGGGGAGCCTTTACGCAACCCCACACTCAACAGGACTCTGCGTCTTCACTCTTTCCTAACAACCCTAAACATAACCCTAACCGCAACAAGAAGCTGAACCCGAGTTAGACCCGAAAAAACACGTACGGTGCCACTTTCTGCCATCAAAAAGTGCTCTCAGCGGAAGCCTTTGGGTACACGTGAACTCCCTGGGGGAGCCTTTACGCAACCCCACACTCAACAGGACTCTGCGTCTTCGCTCTTTCCTAACAACCCTAAACATAACCCTAACCGCAACAAGAAGCTGAACCCGAGTTAGACCCGAAAAAACACGTACGGTGCCACTTTCTGCCATCAAAAAGTGCTCTCAGCGGAAGCCTTTGGGTACACCTGAACTCCCTGGGGGAGCCTTTACGCAACCGCACAGTCAACAGGACTCTGCGTCTTCACTCTTTCCTAACAACCCTAAACATAACCCTAACCGCAACAAGAAGCTGAACCCGAGTTAGACCCGAAAAAACACGTACGGTGCCACTTTCTGCCATCAAAAAGTGCTCTCAGCGGAAGCCTTTGAGTACACCTGAACTCCCTGGGGGAGCCTTTACGCAACCCCACACTCAACAGGACTCTGCGTCTTCACTCTTTCCTAACAACCCTAAACATAACCCTAACCGCAACAAGAAGCTGAACCCGAGTTAGACCCGAAAAAACACGTACGGTGCCACTTTCTGCCATCAAAAAGTGCTCTCAGCGGAAGCCTTTGGGTACACGTGAACTCCCTGGGGGAGCCTTTACGCAACCCCACACTCAACAGGACTCTGCGTCTTCACTCTTTCCTAACAACCCTAAACATAACCCTAACCGCAACAAGAAGCTGAACCCGAGTTAGACCCGAAAAAACACGTACGGTGCCACTTTCTGCCATCAAAAAGTGCTCTCAGCGGAAGCCTTTGGGTACACCTGAACTCCCTGGGGGAGCCTTTACGCAACCCCACACTCAACAGGACTCTGCGTCTTCACTCTTTCCTAACAACCCTAAACATAACCCTAACCGCAACAAGAAGCTGAACCCGAGTTAGACCCGAAAAAACACGTACGGTGCCACTTTCTGCCATCAAAAAGTGCTCTCAGCGGAAGCCTTTGGGTACACCTGAACTCCCTGGGGGAGCCTTTACGCAACCCCACACTCAACAGGACTCTGCGTCTTCACTCTTTCCTAACAACCCTAAACATAACCCTAACCGCAACAAGAAGCTGAACCCGAGTTAGACCCGAAAAAACACGTACGGTGCCACTTTCTGCCATCAAAAAGTGCTCTCAGCGGAAGCCTTTCGGAACACCTGAACTCCCTGGGGGAGCCTTTACACAACCCCACACTCAACAGGACTCTGCGTCTTCACTCTTTCCTAACAACCCTAAACATAAGCCTAACCGGAACAAGAAGCTCAACCCGAGTTAGACCCGAAAAAACACGTACGGTGCCACTTTCTGCCATCAAAAAGTGCTCTCAGTGGAAGCCTTTGGGTACACGTGAACTCCCTGGGGGAGCCTTTACGCAACCCCACACTCAACAGGACTCTGCGTCTTCACTCTTTCCTAACAACCCTAAACATAACCCTAACCGCAACAAGAAGCTGAACCCGAGTTAGACCCGAAAAAACACGTACGGTGCCACTTTCTGCCATCAAAAAGTGCTCTCAGCGGAAGCCTTTGGGTACACCTGAACTCCCTGGGGGAGCCTTTACGCAACCCCACACTCAACAGGACTCTGCGTCTTCACTCTTTCCTAACAACCCTAAACATAACCCTAACCGCAACAAGAAGCTGAACCCGAGTTAGACCCGTAAAAACACGTACGGTGCCACTTTCTGCCATCAAAAAGTGCTCTCAGCGGAAGCCTTTGGGTACACCTGAACTCCCTGGGGGAGCCTTTACGCAACCCCACACTCAACAGGACTCTGCGTCTTCACTCTTTCCTAACAACCCTAAACATAACCCTAACCGCAACAAGAAGCTGAACCCGAGTTAGACCCGAAAAAACACGTACGGTGCCACTTTCTGCCATCAAAAAGTGCTCTCAGCGGAAGCCTTTGGGTACACGTGAACTCCCTGGGGGAGCCTTTACGCAACCCCACACTCAACAGGACTCTGCGTCTTCACTCTTTCCTAACAACCCTAAACATAACCCTAACCGCAACAAGAAGCTGAACCCGAGTTAGACCCGAAAAAACACGTACGGTGCCACTTTCTGCCATCAAAAAGTGCTCTCAGCGGAAGCCTTTGGGTACACCTGAACTCCCTGGGGGAGCCTTTACGCAACCCCACACTCAACAGGACTCTGCGTCTTCACTCTTTCCTAACAACCCTAAACATAACCCTAACCGCAACAAGAAGCTGAACCCGAGTTAGACCCGAAAAAACACGTACGGTGCCACTTTCTGCCATCAAAAAGTGCTCTCAGCGGAAGCCTTTGGGAACACCTGAACTCCCTGGGGGAGCCTTTACGCAACCCCACACTCAACAGGACTCTGCGTCTTCACTCTTTCCTAACAACCCTAAACATAACCCTAACCGCAACAAGAAGCTGAACCCGAGTTAGACCCGAAAAAACACGTACGGTGCCACTTTCTGCCATCAAAAAGTGCTCTCAGCGGAAGCCTTTGGGTACACCTGAACTCCCTGGGGGAGCCTTTACGCAACCCCACACTCAACAGGACTCTGCGTCTTCACTCTTTCCTAACAACCCTAAACATAACCCTAACCGCAACAAGAAGCTCAACCCGAGTTAGACCCGAAAAAACACGTACGGTGCCACTTTCTGCCATCAAAAAGTGCTCTCAGCGGAAGCCTTTGGGTACACCTGAACTCCCTGGGGGAGCCTTTACGCAACCCCACACTCAACAGGACTCTGCGTCTTCACTCTTTCCTAACAACCCTAAACATAACCCTAACCGCAACAAGAAGCTGAACCCGAGTTAGACCCGAAAAAACACGTACGGTGCCACTTTCTGCCATCAAAAAGTGCTCTCAGCGGAAGCCTTTGGGTACACCTGAACTCCCTGGGGGAGCCTTTACGCAACCCCACACTCAACAGGACTCTGCGTCTTCACTCTTTCCTAACAACCCTAAACATAACCCTAACCGCAACAAGAAGCTGAACCCGAGTTAGACCCGAAAAAACACGTACGGTGCCACTTTCTGCCATCAAAAAGTGCTCTCAGCGGAAGCCTTTGGGTACACCTGAACTCCCTGGGGGAGCCTTTACGCAACCCCACACTCAACAGGACTCTGCGTCTTCACTCTTTCCTAACAACCCTAAACATAACCCTAACCGCAACAAGAAGCTGAACCCGAGTTAGACCCGAAAAAACACGTACGGTGCCACTTTCTGCCATCAAAAAGTGCTCTCAGCGGAAGCCTTTGGGTACACCTGAACTCCCTGGGGGAGCCTTTACGCAACCCCACACTCAGCAGGACTCTGCGTCTTCACTCTTTCCTAACAACCCTAAACATAACCCTAACCGCAACAAGAAGCTGAACCCGAGTTAGACCCGAAAAAACACGTACGGTGCCACTTTCTGCCATCAAAAAGTGCTCTCAGCGGAAGCCTTTGGGTACACCTGAACTCCCTGGGGGAGCCTTTACGCAACCCCACACTCAACAGGACTCTGCGTCTTCACTCTTTCCTAACAACCCTAAACATAACCCTAACCGCAACAAGAAGCTGAACCCGAGTTAGACCCGAAAAAACACGTACGGTGCCACTTTCTGCCATCAAAAAGTGCTCTCAGCGGAAGCCTTTGGGTACACCTGAACTCCCTGGGGGAGCCTTTACGCAACCCCACACTCAACAGGACTCTGCGTCTTCACTCTTTCCTAACAACCCTGAACATAACCCTAACCGCAACAAGAAGCTGAACCCGAGTTAGACCCGAAAAAACACGTACGGTGCCACTTTCTGCCATCAAAAAGTGCTCTCAGCGGAAGCCTTTGGGTACACGTGAACTCCCTGGGGGAGCCTTTACGCAACCCCACACTCAACAGGACTCTGCGTCTTCACTCTTTCCTAACAACCCTAAACATAAGCCTAACCGGAACAAGAAGCTGAACCCGAGTTAGACCCGAAAAAACACGTACGGTGCCACTTTCTGCCATCAAAAAGTGCTCTCAGCGGAAGCCTTTGGGTACACCTGAACTCCCTGGGGGAGCCTTTACGCAACCCCACACTCAACAGGACTCTGCGTCTTCACTCTTTCCTAACAACCCTAAACACAACCCTAACCGCAACAAGAAGCTGAACCCGAGTTAGACCCGAAAAAACACGTACGGTGCCACTTTCTGCCATCAAAAAGTGCTCTCAGCGGAAGCCTTTGGGTACACCTGAACTCCCTGGGGGAGCCTTTACGCAACCCCACACTCAACAGGACTCTGCGTCTTCACTCTTTCCTAACAACCCTAAACATAACCCTAACCGCAACAAGAAGCTCAACCCGAGTTAGACCCGAAAAAACACGTACGGTGCCACTTCCTGCCATCAAAAAGTGCTCTCAGCGGAAGCCTTTGGGTACACCTGAACTCCCTGGGGGAGCCTTTACGCAACCCCACACTCAACAGGACTCTGCGTCTTCACTCTTTCCTAACAACCCTAAACATAACCCTAACCGCAACAAGAAGCTGAACCCGAGTTAGACCCGAAAAAACACGTACGGTGCCACTTTCTGCCATCCAAAAGTGCTCTCAGCGGAAGCCTTTGGGTACACCTGAACTCCCTGGGGGAGCCTTTACGCAACCCCACACTCAACAGGACTCTGCGTCTTCACTCTTTCCTAACAACCCTAAACATAACCCTAACCGCAACAAGAAGCTGAACCCGAGTTAGACCCGAAAAAACACGTACGGTGCCACTTTCTGCCATCAAAAAGTGCTCTCAGCGGAAGCCTTTGGGTACACGTGAACTCCCTGGGGGAGCCTTTACGCAACCCCACACTCAACAGGACTCTGCGTCTTCACTCTTTCCTAACAACCCTAAACATAACCCTAACCGCAACAAGAAGCTCAACCCGAGTTAGACCCGAAAAAACACGTACGGTGCCACTTTCTGCCATCAAAAAGTGCTCTCAGCGGAAGCCTTTGGGTACACTTGAACTCCCTGGGGGAGCCTTTACGCAACCCCACACTCAACAGGACTCTGCGTCTTCACTCTTTCCTAACAACCCTAAACATAAGCCTAACCGCAACAAGAAGCTGAACCCGAGTTAGACCCGAAAAAACACGTACGGTGCCACTTTCTGCCATCAAAAAGTGCTCTCAGCGGAAGCCTTTGGGAACACCTGAACTCCCTGGGGGAGCCTTTACGCAACCCCACACTCAACAGGACTCTGCGTCTTCACTCTTTCCTAACAACCCTAAACATAACCCTAACCGCAACAAGAAGCTGAACCCGAGTTAGACCCGAAAAAACACGTACGGTGCCACTTTCTGCCATCAAAAAGTGCTCTCAGCGGAAGCCTTTGGGTACACCTGAACTCCCTGGGGGAGCCTTTACGCAACCCCACACTCAACAGGACTCTGCATCTTCACTCTTTCCTAACAACCCTAAACATAACCCTAACCGCAACAAGAAGCTGAACCCGAGTTAGACCCGAAAAAACACGTACGGTGCCACTTTCTGCCATCCAAAAGTGCTCTCAGCGGAAGCCTTTGAATACACCTGAACTCCCTGGGGGAGCCTTTACGCAACCCCACACTCAACAGGACTCTGCGTCTTCACTCTTTCCTAACAACCCTAAACATAACCCTAACCGCAACAAGAAGCTGAACCCGAGTTAGACCCGAAAAAACACGTACGGTGCCACTTTCTGCCATCAAAAAGTGCTCTCAGCGGAAGCCTTTGGGTACACGTGAACTCCCTGGGGGAGCCTTTACGCAACCCCACACTCAACAGGACTCTGCGTCTTCACTCTTTCCTAACAACCCTAAACATAACCCTAACCGCAACAAGAAGCTCAACCCGAGTTAGACCCGAAAAAACACGTACGGTGCCACTTTCTGCCATCAAAAAGTGCTCTCAGCGGAAGCCTTTGGGTACACCTGAACTCCCTGTGGGAGCCTTTACGCAACCCCACACTCAACAGGACTCTGCGTCTTCACTCTTTCCTAACAACCCTAAACATAACCCTAACCGCAACAAGAAGCTCAACCCGAGTTAGACCCGAAAAAACACGTACGGTGCCACTTTCTGCCATCAAAAAGTGCTCTCAGCGGATGCCTTTGGGTACACCTGAACTCCCTGGGGGAGCCTTTACGCAACCCCACACTCAACAGGACTCTGCGTCTTCACTCTTTCCTAACAACCCTGAACATAACCCTAACCGCAACAAGAAGCTGAACCCGAGTTAGACCCGAAAAAACACGTACGGTGCCACTTTCTGCCATCAAAAAGTGCTCTCAGCGGAAGCCTTTGGGTACACCTGAACTCCCTGGGGGAGCCTTTACGCAACCCCACACTCAGCAGGACTCTGCGTCTTCACTCTTTCCTAACAACCCTAAACATAACCCTAACCGCAACAAGAAGCTGAACCCGAGTTAGACCCGAAAAAACACGTACGGTGCCACTTTCTGCCATCAAAAAGTGCTCTCAGCGGAAGCCTTTGGGTACACCTGAACTCCCTGGGGGAGCCTTTACGCAACCCCACACTCAACAGGACTCTGCGTCTTCACTCTTTCCTAACAACCCTAAACATAACCCTAACCGCAACAAGAAGCTGAACCCGAGTTAGACCCGAAAAAACACGTACGGTGCCACTTTCTGCCATCAAAAAGTGCTCTCAGCGGAAGCCTTTGGGTACACCTGAACTCCCTGGGGGAGCCTTTACGCAACCCCACACTCAACAGGACTCTGCGTCTTCACTCTTTCCTAACAACCCTAAACATAACCCTAACCGCAACAAGAAGCTGAACCCGAGTTAGACCCGAAAAAACACGTACGGTGCCACTTTCTGCCATCCAAAAGTGCTCTCAGCGGAAGCCTTTGGGTACACCTGAACTCCCTGGGGGAGCCTTTACGCAACCCCACACTCAACAGGACTCTGCATCTTCACTCTTTCCTAACAACCCTAAACATAACCCTAACCGCAACAAGAAGCTGAACCCGAGTTAGACCCGAAAAAACACGTACGGTGCCACTTTCTGCCATCAAAAAGTGCTCTCAGCGGAAGCCTTTGGGTACACCTGAACTCCCTGGGGGAGCCTTTACGCAACCCCACACTCAACAGGACTCTGCGTCTTCACTCTTTTCTAACAACCCTAAACATAACCCTAACCGCAACAAGAAGCTGAACCCGAGTTAGACCCGAAAAAACACGTACGGTGCCACTTTCTGCCATCAAAAAGTGCTCTCAGCGGAAGCCTTTGGGTACACCTGAACTCCCTGGGGGAGCCTTTACACAACCCCACACTCAACAGGACTCTGCGTCTTCACTCTTTCCTAACAACCCTAAACATAACCCTAACCGCAACAAGAAGCTCAACCCGAGTTAGACCCGAAAAAACACGTACGGTGCCACTTTCTGCCATCAAAAAGTGCTCTCAGCGGAAGCCTTTGGGTACACGTGAACTCCCTGGGGGAGCCTTTACGCAACCCCACACTCAACAGGACTCTGCGTCTTCACTCTTTCCTAACAACCCTAAACATAACCCTAACCGCAACAAGAAGCTGAACCCGAGTTAGACCCGAAAAAACACGTACGGTGCCACTTTCTGCCATCAAAAAGTGCTCTCAGCGGAAGCCTTTGGGTACACCTGAACTCCCTGTGGGAGCCTTTACGCAACCCCACACTCAACAGGACTCTGCGTCTTCACTCTTTCCTAACAACCCTAAACATAACCCTAACCGCAACAAGAAGCTCAACCCGAGTTAGACCCGAAAAAACACGTACGGTGCCACTTTCTGCCATCAAAAAGTGCTCTCAGCGGATGCCTTTGGGTACACCTGAACTCCCTGGGGGAGCCTTTACGCAACCCCACACTCAACAGGACTCTGCGTCTTCACTCTTTCCTAACAACCCTGAACATAACCCTAACCACAACAAGAAGCTGAACCCGAGTTAGACCCGAAAAAACACGTACGGTGCCACTTTCTGCCATCAAAAAGTGCTCTCAGCGGAAGCCTTTGGGTACACCTGAACTCCCTGGGGGAGCCTTTACGCAACCCCACACTCAGCAGGACTCTGCGTCTTCACTCTTTCCTAACAACCCTAAACATAACCCTAACCGCAACAAGAAGCTGAACCCGAGTTAGACCCGAAAAAACACGTACGGTGCCACTTTCTGCCATCAAAAAGTGCTCTCAGCGGAAGCCTTTGGGTACACCTGAACTCCCTGGGGGAGCCTTTACGCAACCCCACACTCAACAGGACTCTGCGTCTTCACTCTTTCCTAACAACCCTAAACATAACCCTAACCGCAACAAGAAGCTGAACCCGAGTTAGACCCGAAAAAACACGTACGGTGCCACTTTCTGCCATCAAAAAGTGCTCTCAGCGGAAGCCTTTGGGTACACCTGAACTCCCTGGGGGAGCCTTTACGCAACCCCACACTCAACAGGACTCTGCGTCTTCACTCTTTCCTAACAACCCTAAACATAACCCTAACCGCAACAAGAAGCTGAACCCGAGTTAGACCCGAAAAAACACGTACGGTGCCACTTTCTGCCATCCAAAAGTGCTCTCAGCGGAAGCCTTTGGGTACACCTGAACTCCCTGGGGGAGCCTTTACGCAACCCCACACTCAACAGGACTCTGCATCTTCACTCTTTCCTAACAACCCTAAACATAACCCTAACCGCAACAAGAAGCTGAACCCGAGTTAGACCCGAAAAAACACGTACGGTGCCACTTTCTGCCATCAAAAAGTGCTCTCAGCGGAAGCCTTTGGGTACACCTGAACTCCCTGGGGGAGCCTTTACGCAACCCCACACTCAACAGGATTCTGCGTCTTCACTCTTTTCTAACAACCCTAAACATAACCCTAACCGCAACAAGAAGCTGAACCCGAGTTAGACCCGAAAAAACACGTACGGTGCCACTTTCTGCCATCAAAAAGTGCTCTCAGCGGAAGCCTTTGGGTACACCTGAACTCCCTGGGGGAGCCTTTACACAACCCCACACTCAACAGGACTCTGCGTCTTCACTCTTTCCTAACAACCCTAAACATAACCCTAACCGCAACAAGAAGCTCAACCCGAGTTAGACCCGAAAAAACACGTACGGTGCCACTTTCTGCCATCAAAAAGTGCTCTCAGCGGAAGCCTTTGGGTACACCTGAACTCCCTGGGGGAGCCTTTACGCAACCCCACACTCAACAGGACTCTGCGTCTTCACTCTTTCCTAACAACCCTAAACATAACCCTAACCGCAACAAGAAGCTGAACCCGAGTTAGACCCGAAAAAACACGTACGGTGCCACTTTCTGCCATCAAAAAGTGCTCTCAGCGGAAGCCTTTGGGAACACCTGAACTCCCTTGGGGAGCCTTTACACAACCCCACACTCAACAGGACTCTGCGTCTTCACTCTTTCCTAACAACCCTAAACATAACCCTAACCGCAACAAGAAGCTGAACCCGAGTTAGACCCGAAAAAACACGTACGGTGCCACTTTCTGCCATCAAAAAGTGCTCTCAGCGGAAGCCTTTGGGTACACGTGAACTCCCTGGGGGAGCCTTTACGCAACCCCACACTCAACAGGACTCTGCGTCTTCACTCTTTCCTAACAACCCTAAACATAACCCTAACCGCAACAAGAAGCTGAACCCGAGTTAGACCCGAAAAAACACGTACGGTGCCACTTTCTGCCATCAAAAAGTGCTCTCAGCGGATGCCTTTGGGTACACCTGAACTCCCTGGGGGAGCCTTTACGCAACCCCACACTCAACAGGACTCTGCGTCTTCACTCTTTCCTAACAACCCTAAACATAACCCTAACCGCAACAAGAAGCTCAACCCGAGTTAGACCCGAAAAAACACGTACGGTGCCACTTTCTGCCATCAAAAAGTGCTCTCAGCGGAAGCCTTTGGGTACACCTGAACTCCCTGGGGGAGCCTTTACGCAACCCCACACTCAACAGGACTCTGCGTCTTCACTCTTTCCTAACAACCCTAAACATAACCCTAACCGCAACAAGAAGCTGAACCCGAGTTAGACCCGAAAAAACACGTACGGTGCCACTTTCTGCCATCAAAAAGTGCTCTCAGCGGAAGCCTTTGGGTACACCTGAACTCCCTGGGGGAGCCTTTACGCAACCCCACACTCAACAGGACTCTGCGTCTTCACTCTTTCCTAACAACCCTAAACATAACCCTAACCGCAACAAGAAGCTGAACCCGAGTTAGACCCGAAAAAACACGTACGGTGCCACTTTCTGCCATCAAAAAGTGCTCTCAGCGGAAGCCTTTGGGTACACCTGAACTCCCTGGGGGAGCCTTTACGCAACCCCACACTCAACAGGACTCTGCGTCTTCACTCTTTCCTAACAACCCTAAACATAACCCTAACCGCAACAAGAAGCTGAACCCGAGTTAGACCCGAAAAAACACGTACGGTGCCACTTTCTGCCATCCAAAAGTGCTCTCAGCGGAAGCCTTTGGGTACACCTGAACTCCCTGGGGCAGCCTTTACGCAACCCCACACTCAACAGGACTCTGCGTCTTCACTCTTTCCTAACAACCCTAAACATAACCCTAACCGCAACAAGAAGCTGAACCCGAGTTAGACCCGAAAAAACACGTACGGTGCCACTTTCTGCCATCAAAAAGTGCTCTCAGCGGAAGCCTTTGGGTACACCTGAACTCCCTGGGGGAGCCTTTACGCAACCCCACACTCAACAGGACTCTGCGTCTTCACTCTTTCCTAACAACCCTAAACATAACCCTAACCGCAACAAGAAGCTGAACCCGAGTTAGACCCGAAAAAACACGTACGGTGCCACTTTCTGCCATCAAAAAGTGCTCTCAGCGGAAGCCTTTGGGAACACCTGAACTCCCTTGGGGAGCCTTTACACAACCCCACACTCAACAGGACTCTGCGTCTTCACTCTTTCCTAACAACCCTAAACATAAGCCTAACCGGAACAAGAAGCTGAACCCGAGTTAGGCCCGAAAAAACACGTACGGTGCCACTTTCTGCCATCAAAAAGTGCTCTCAGCGGAAGCCTTTGGGTACACCTGAACTCCCTGGGGGAGCCTTTACGCAACCCCACACTCAACAGGACTCTGCGTCTTCACTCTTTCCTAACAACCCTAAACATAACCCTAACCGCAACAAGAAGCTGAACCCGAGTTAGACCCGAAAAAACACGTACGGTGCCACTTTCTGCCATCAAAAAGTGCTCTCAGCGGAAGCCTTTGGGTACACGTGAACTCCCTGGGGGAGCCTTTACGCAACCCCACACTCAACAGGACTCTGCGTCTTCACTCTTTCCTAACAACCCTAAACATAACCCTAACCGCAACAAGAAGCTGAACCCGAGTTAGACCCGAAAAAACACGTACGGTGCCACTTTCTGCCATCAAAAAGTGCTCTCAGCGGAAGCCTTTGGGTACACCTGAACTCCCTGGGGGAGCCTTTACGCAACCCCACACTCAACAGGACTCTGCGTCTTCACTCTTTCCTAACAACCCTAAACATAACCCTAACCGCAACAAGAAGCTCAACCCGAGTTAGACCCGAAAAAACACGTACGGTGCCACTTTCTGCCATCAAAAAGTGCTCTCAGCGGAAGCCTTTGGGTACACCTGAACTCCCTGGGGGAGCCTTTACGCAACCCCACACTCAACAGGACTCTGCGTCTTCACTCTTTCCTAACAACCCTAAACATAACCCTAACCGCAACAAGAAGCTGAACCCGAGTTAGACCCGAAAAAACACGTACGGTGCCACTTTCTGCCATCAAAAAGTGCTCTCAGCGGAAGCCTTTGGGTACACCTGAACTCCCTGGGGGAGCCTTTACGCAACCCCACACTCAACAGGACTCTGCGTCTTCACTCTTTCCTAACAACCCTAAACATAACCCTAACCGCAACAAGAAGCTGAACCCGAGTTAGACCCGAAAAAACACGTACGGTGCCACTTTCTGCCATCAAAAAGTGCTCTCAGCGGAAGCCTTTGGGAACACCTGAACTCCCTGGGGGAGCCTTTACGCAACCCCACACTCAACAGGACTCTGCGTCTTCACTCTTTCCTAACAACCCTAAACATAACCCTAACCGCAACAAGAAGCTGAACCCGAGTTAGACCCGAAAAAACACGTACGGTGCCACTTTCTGCCATCCAAAAGTGCTCTCAGCGGAAGCCTTTGGGTACACCTGAACTCCCTGGGGGAGCCTTTACGCAACCCCACACTCAACAGGACTCTGCGTCTTCACTCTTTCCTAACAACCCTAAACATAACCCTAACCGCAACAAGAAGCTGAACCCGAGTTAGACCCGAAAAAACACGTACGGTGCCACTTTCTGCCATCAAAAAGTGCTCTCAGCGGAAGCCTTTGGGT
>NW_027663995.1:32500-37934 GCF_964034855.1 Anser brachyrhynchus
GGTACACCTGAACTCCCTGGGGGAGCCTTTACGCAACCCCACACTCAACAGGACTCTGCGTCTTCACTCTTTCCTAACAACCCTAAACATAACCCTAACCGCAACAAGAAGCTGAACCCGAGTTAGACCCGAAAAAACACGTACGGTGCCACTTTCTGCCATCAAAAAGTGCTCTCAGCGGAAGCCTTTGGGTACACCTGAACTCCCTGGGGGAGCCTTTACGCAACCCCACACTCAACAGGACTCTGCGTCTTCGCTCTTTCCTAACAACCCTAAACATAACCCTAACCGCAACAAGAAGCTGAACCCGAGTTAGACCCGAAAAAACACGTACGGTGCCACTTTCTGCCATCAAAAAGTGCTCTCAGCGGAAGCCTTTGGGTACACCTGAACTCCCTGGGGGAGCCTTTACGCAACCCCACACTCAACAGGACTCTGCGTCTTCACTCTTTCCTAACAACCCTAAACATAACCCTAACCGCAACAAGAAGCTGAACCCGAGTTAGACCCGAAAAAACACGTACGGTGCCACTTTCTGCCATCAAAAAGTGCTCTCAGCGGAAGCCTTTGGGTACACCTGAACTCCCTGGGGGAGCCTTTACGCAACCCCACACTCAACAGGACTCTGCGTCTTCACTCTTTCCTAACAACCCTAAACATAACCCTAACCGCAACAAGAAGCTGAACCCGAGTTAGACCCGAAAAAACACGTACGGTGCCACTTTCTGCCATCAAAAAGTGCTCTCAGCGGAAGCCTTTGGGTACACCTGAACTCCCTGGGGGAGCCTTTACGCAACCCCACACTCAACAGGACTCTGCGTCTTCACTCTTTCCTAACAACCCTAAACATAACCCTAACCGCAACAAGAAGCTCAACCCGAGTTAGACCCGAAAAAACACGTACGGTGCCACTTTCTGCCATCAAAAAGTGCTCTCAGCGGAAGCCTTTGGGTACACCTGAACTCCCTGGGGGAGCCTTTACGCAACCCCACACTCAACAGGACTCTGCGTCTTCACTCTTTCCTAACAACCCTAAACATAACCCTAACCGCAACAAGAAGCTGAACCCGAGTTAGACCCGAAAAAACACGTACGGTGCCACTTTCTGCCATCCAAAAGTGCTCTCAGCGGAAGCCTTTGGGTACACCTGAACTCCCTGGGGGAGCCTTTACGCAACCCCACACTCAACAGGACTCTGCGTCTTCACTCTTTCCTAACAACCCTAAACATAACCCTAACCGCAACAAGAAGCTGAACCCGAGTTAGACCCGAAAAAACACGTACGGTGCCACTTTCTGCCATCAAAAAGTGCTCTCAGCGGAAGCCTTTGGGTACACCTGAACTCCCTGGGGGAGCCTTTACGCAACCCCACACTCAACAGGACTCTGCGTCTTCGCTCTTTCCTAACAACCCTAAACATAACCCTAACCGCAACAAGAAGCTGAACCCGAGTTAGACCCGAAAAAACACGTACGGTGCCACTTTCTGCCATCAAAAAGTGCTCTCAGCGGAAGCCTTTGGGTACACCTGAACTCCCTGGGGGAGCCTTTACGCAACCCCACACTCAACAGGACTCTGCGTCTTCACTCTTTCCTAACAACCCTAAACATAACCCTAACCGCAACAAGAAGCTGAACCCGAGTTAGACCCGAAAAAACACGTACGGTGCCACTTTCTGCCATCAAAAAGTGCTCTCAGCGGAAGCCTTTGGGTACACCTGAACTCCCTGGGGGAGCCTTTACGCAACCCCACACTCAACAGGACTCTGCGTCTTCACTCTTTCCTAACAACCCTAAACATAACCCTAACCGCAACAAGAAGCTGAACCCGAGTTAGACCCGAAAAAACACGTACGGTGCCACTTTCTGCCATCAAAAAGTGCTCTCAGCGGAAGCCTTTGGGTACACCTGAACTCCCTGGGGGAGCCTTTACGCAACCCCACACTCAACAGGACTCTGCGTCTTCACTCTTTCCTAACAACCCTAAACATAACCCTAACCGCAACAAGAAGCTGAACCCGAGTTAGACCCGAAAAAACACGTACGGTGCCACTTTCTGCCATCCAAAAGTGCTCTCAGCGGAAGCCTTTGGGTACACCTGAACTCCCTGGGGGAGCCTTTACGCAACCCCACACTCAACAGGACTCTGCGTCTTCACTCTTTCCTAACAACCCTAAACATAACCCTAACCGCAACAAGAAGCTGAACCCGAGTTAGACCCGAAAGAACACGTACGGTGCCACTTTCTGCCATCAAAAAGTGCTCTCAGCG
Organism: Anser brachyrhynchus; assembly: GCF_964034855.1. Classification (NCBI taxonomy): domain Eukaryota; kingdom Metazoa; phylum Chordata; class Aves; order Anseriformes; family Anatidae; genus Anser; species Anser brachyrhynchus. The sequence goes on from NW_027663995.1 coordinate 34,771, forward strand.
GAAGCCTTTGGGTACACCTGAACTCCCTGGGGGAGCCTTTACGCAACCCCACACTCAACAGGACTCTGCGTCTTCACTCTTTCCTAACAACCCTAACATAACCCTAACCGCAACAAGAAGCTGAACCCGAGTTAGACCCGAAAAAACACGTACGGTGCCACTTTCTGCCATCCAAAAGTGCTCTCAGCGGAAGCCTTTGGGTACACCTGAACTCCCTGGGGGAGCCTTTACGCAACCCCACACTCAACAGGACTCTGCGTCTTCGCTCTTTCCTAACAACCCTAAACATAACCCTAACCGCAACAAGAAGCTGAACCCGAGTTAGACCCGAAAAAACACGTACGGTGCCACTTTCTGCCATCAAAAAGTGCTCTCAGCGGAAGCCTTTGGGTACACCTGAACTCCCTGGGGGAGCCTTTACGCAACCCCACACTCAACAGGACTCTGCGTCTTCACTCTTTCCTAACAACCCTAAACATAACCCTAACCGCAACAAGAAGCTGAACCCGAGTTAGACCCGAAAAAACACGTACGGTGCCACTTTCTGCCATCCAAAAGTGCTCTCAGCGGAAGCCTTTGGGTACACCTGAACTCCCTGGGGGAGCCTTTACGCAACCCCACACTCAACAGGACTCTGCGTCTTCACTCTTTCCTAACAACCCTAAACATAACCCTAACCGCAAAAGAAGCTGAACCCGAGTTAGACCCGAAAAAACACGTACGGTGCCACTTTCTGCCATCAAAAAGTGCTCTCAGCGGAAGCCTTTGGGTACACCTGAACTCCCTGGGGGAGCCTTTACGCAACCCCACACTCAACAGGACTCTGCGTCTTCACTCTTTCCTAACAACCCTAAACATAACCCTAACCGCAACAAGAAGCTGAACCCGAGTTAGACCCGAAAAAACACGTACGATGCCACTTTCTGCCATCAAAAAGTGCTCTCAGCGGAAGCCTTTGGGTACACCTGAACTCCCTGGGGGAGCCTTTACGCAACCCCACACTCAACAGGACTCTGCGTCTTCACTCTTTCCTAACAACCCTAAACATAACCCTAACCGCAACAAGAAGCTGAACCCGAGTTAGACCCGAAAAAACATGTACGGTGCCACTTTCTGCCATCCAAAAGTGCTCTCAGCGGAAGCCTTTGGGTACACCTGAACTCCCTGGGGGAGCCTTTACGCAACCCCACACTCAACAGGACTCTGCGTCTTCACTCTTTCCTAACAACCCTAAACATAACCCTAACCGCAACAAGAAGCTGAACCCGAGTTAGACCCGAAAAAACACGTACGGTGCCACTTTCTGCCATCAAAAAGTGCTCTCAGCGGAAGCCTTTGGGTACACCTGAACTCCCTGGGGGAGCCTTTACGCAACCCCGCACTCAACAGGACTCTGCGTCTTCACTCTTTCCTAACAACCCTAAACATAACCCTAACCGCAACAAGAAGCTGAACCCGAGTTAGACCCGAAAAAACACGTACGGTGCCACTTTCTGCCATCAAAAAGTGCTCTCAGCGGAAGCCTTTGGGTACACCTGAACTCCCTGGGGGAGCCTTTACGCAACCCCACACTCAACAGGACTCTGCGTCTTCACTCTTTCCTAACAACCCTAAACATAACCCTAACCGCAACAAGAAGCTGAACCCGAGTTAGACCCGAAAAAACACGTACGGTGCCACTTTCTGCCATCAAAAAGTGCTCTCAGCGGAAGCCTTTGGGTACACCTGAACTCCCTGGGGGAGCCTTTACGCAACCCCACACTCAACAGGACTCTGCGTCTTCACTCTTTCCTAACAACCCTAAACATAACCCTAACCGCAACAAGAAGCTGAACCCGAGTTAGACCCGAAAAAACACGTACGGTGCCACTTTCTGCCATCAAAAAGTGCTCTCAGCGGAAGCCTTTGGGTACACCTGAACTCCCTGGGGGAGCCTTTACGCAACCCCACACTCAACAGGACTCTGCGTCTTCACTCTTTCCTAACAACCCTAAACATAACCCTAACCGCAACAAGAAGCTGAACCCGAGTTAGACCCGAAAAAACACGTACGGTGCCACTTTCTGCCATCAAAAAGTGCTCTCAGCGGAAGCCTTTGGGTACACCTGAACTCCCTGGGGGAGCCTTTACGCAACCCCACACTCAACAGGACTCTGCGTCTTCGCTCTTTCCTAACAACCCTAAACATAACCCTAACCGCAACAAGAAGCTGAACCCGAGTTAGACCCGAAAAAACACGTACGGTGCCACTTTCTGCCATCAAAAAGTGCTCTCAGCGGAAGCCTTTGGGTACACCTGAACTCCCTGGGGGAGCCTTTACGCAACCCCACACTCAACAGGACTCTGCGTCTTCACTCTTTCCTAACAACCCTAAACATAACCCTAACCGCAACAAGAAGCTGAACCCGAGTTAGACCCGAAAAAACACGTACGGTGCCACTTTCTGCCATCAAAAAGTGCTCTCAGCGGAAGCCTTTGGGTACACGTGAACTCCCTGGGGGAGCCTTTACGCAACCCCACACTCAACAGGACTCTGCGTCTTCACTCTTTCCTAACAACCCTAAACATAACCCTAACCGCAACAAGAAGCTCAACCCGAGTTAGACCCGAAAAAACACGTACGGTGCCACTTTCTGCCATCAAAAAGTGCTCTCAGCGGAAGCCTTTGGGTACACCTGAACTCCCTGGGGGAGCCTTTACGCAACCCCACACTCAACAGGACTCTGCGTCTTCACTCTTTCCTAACAACCCTAAACATAACCCTAACCGCAACAAGAAGCTGAACCCGAGTTAGACCCGAAAAAACACGTACGGTGCCACTTTCTGCCATCCAAAAGTGCTCTCAGCGGAAGCCTTTGGGTACACCTGAACTCCCTGGGGGAGCCTTTACGCAACCCCACACTCAACAGGACTCTGCGTCTTCACTCTTTCCTAACAACCCTAAACATAACCCTAACCGCAACAAGAAGCTCAACCCGAGTTAGACCCGAAAAAACACGTACGGTGCCACTTTCTGCCATCCAAAAGTGCTCTCAGCGGAAGCCTTTGGGTACACCTGAACTCCCTGGGGGAGCCTTTACGCAACCCCACACTCAACAGGACTCTGCGTCTTCGCTCTTTCCTAACAACCCTAAACATAACCCTAACCGCAACAAGAAGCTGAA